>NC_092814.1:324591490-324633990 GCF_023375885.2 Dermacentor andersoni
GAGTTGGATGTAGTGGCAGAGGTAAGAGACAATATGGTGCTTTTAAGTACCATCGCAAGAAAAAATCACCTATACTATCGCAGCAAATGAAGTATTCTAAGAAAATACCATCAACGCGAAAACTCCTGCTGAGTGCGCGCAAGCCCTTCATTGTAGAAGGTTTGGCCAGATTATTTCGATCAATTTTCGAAACAGTTGTTAGTGGCGACAACGTTCTTATTGAGGCGCAATTGTTTGTTTGATCTTCGCTGTACAAGCTGAAACAGCGCAACGAGGACACAATGAAGAACCCTCGCACCGCAGAGCAACGGCCAAACTGCCAGCTGCATCTTTATATACAGCTGGCAGCCAGTGCTTTCCCTGCGGTGCCGTGTGCTCTTACGTGTTCCCAAATGAGGTGATGTACTTTCAGCTTCTACTGGCGGCAACATATCAGTGGGCAGGTTTGATAGGATGCCATCAGAACGTCAAAGTTGTAAGAAATTTAATTCAGGCGGTTTAACTAACTAGAGAGAGATATATATAAATGGGATGGGAGAGGTAGGGAGGTTAACCGGATAAGATTCTGGTTTGCTACCCTGCACTGGGGGAAGGGGAAATGAAAGACGGAAAGAACAGGCGGAGAGAGAAAGCAAAGAAACAAAAAGAAAGGGTATGGAAGGTCGAGAACGTCCTTGAGAACTACAGTCTCTCCAATAGGCCACTCGAACGTAAAAATTTCAAGAGTGCCTTCACTGTCTTGTGGTGTGATGACTGTCTGCTCCGAAAGCTAACGGTCGTCAAGACGCGCCAGCGCGGTCGCGAGTGATTGCCAATGGGCCCTGTATCGGGGACAATGACAAAGAACGTGTTCGATAGTTGCCTTGTCGCCGCAGTGATCACACGCAGTACTATCCACCCATCCGATACGGAAAGCAAACGACTTCGTAAATGCGACGCCAAGTCACAATCGACAAAGTACCATTGTCTCGGGTCGGGATAGTCCAGTTGGAGGATGAAATTGCAGACAGGGGTCCAGTCGATGTAGATGTGTGTGCTGGAAACTAGGTGTCTTCCACAATTGTAAGGCACCTTATTGTTACGTCTCCACACGACCAAAGGCGTTAATTAGACGTTTGCCACGAGGCAACTCCCACCCATCCGTCAGCACCTACCAAAAAGCCAACGCAGCGTCGACACCGACTGCTGACGGGTCCACAAAAAGTCACCTCCCCCCGCCCCCAACCACCACCACCACCAATACCTGACAGCCTGAACCGATGATGAAAAGGGACAACGTCAAATGCTACCGAAGAATGGCGCCGACCTTGGATTACCAGGGTGCTATCTTGCCACAAATTCCGTGTTTGTCGTTTCTCTCTTTCTCGTATACGTCTCTTTCGCGCACTTTTTCGTTAAGATGATTCCGTATACCATCGAAGCTGAGGGGGGGGGGGGGGGGGGGGGTTGCTTGGAGGTGGGGTGCTGCGGACCGTTGCGATGGCATGGGCGCGGTATCCCAACCGATTCGACGATTTCGATTGGCTGCGATACAGTAATCAGATTCCTTAGTCGAGTCACCTAGGAAAGACGACGATATTAAAAGCGGATACTTTTCGGACAGAGGGGACGACGTGTCCTGATGTGAACTCGGACGTTTAACATGCTCCTGCATGGAGTGGGCTTCCGTAACCCGAGCCGTGTCATCATCATCAGCCTGGTTACGCCCACTGCAGGGCAAAGGCCTCTCCCATTCTTTTCCAACTACCCCGGTCATGTACTAATTGTGGCCATGTTGTCCCTGCAAACTTCTTAATCTCATCCACCCAGCTAACTTTCTACCGCCCCCTGCTGCACTCCCTTCCCTTGGAATCCAGTCCGTAACCCTTAATGACCATCGGTTATCTTCCCTCCTCATTACATGTCCTGCCCATGCCCATTTCATTTTCTTGATATCAACTAAGATGTCATTAACTCGCGTAACTAATTTCAAATGTACCATTTTCCCTTCATTCCTATTAATCGACGTATTCGTTGATGGGCTTGGTAGTGTTACGTTTCGCCTACAACGCGCGGTAATGCCGGCGCGGATGCAACGGACGCCGGGGCTTTGTTCAAAGCGGCGGACATTTTGGCCCGTCCGACGCCGCCGCGACGCCTACCCGCCAAGCGTGTCCAGGCGTGTTTCTGTGCCACGTGTCTTCGTGTGTGCGTGTGTGTGTGTGTGCCCTCGCTTGTCAAAGCGCGGCAGCCGGGGAGCGGAGTTCCCCGAATGAGGGGCCTGGAGGTCTCTCGGCTCAACCGCTCGCGCCGTCGTGGGCCCCTGCTGCGCCGTCCCGTGACCTTCATCCCGTGACCTTCCCTCCTTCCCTTTTGGACCGCGACGCCGAGAGTATAAGAGCAGCTGCCCCCGGACGCCAGGGGAGAGGCTCCGATTTGTACTGTTGAGTTACGTGCTCTCCCGTCTCTCCACTTCGGTCGACCTGACCGGCCGCTCTTTTGCTATGTTAGAATAAACAAGTTGTTCTGTTACCAGTCTTCTCATGCTTTGCCGGGACCTTCGGATGCTTCCAGTGCCCCAGGCCGCCAGGCCAACGCTACCCTTGGGGCTTGCGACCCATTGGCAATAACGGGCGTCAGCACCGAGACCCCAACAACTCGTGCCAGCGGTACGATTCCAACATCTGGTTGCCAGCGGTGAGATCGCGACAACGGAGGCAAGCGCGCGTTTGTTATACGTGCCAGAAGCCGGGTCACTTTTCGGCGCAGTGTCCAGAAACAAAAACACAAGTCGTGTTTTTGTCTATATGCAGCACTGACGAGAACATGAAGCTTCTCGAGCCTTACATGCGAGACCTCCTCGTAAACGGGAAAGAGTGCCGAGTGCTTCGCGATTCCGCAGCTACAATGGATGTAGTTCACCCCTCTTACGTAGAACCCGAAATGTTCACGGGCGAGTGCGCATGGATCAAGCAAGCAGTGGAAGCTCATAGCGTGTGTCTGCCGGTAGCAAAAGTGCTTATTGAAGGACCTTTCGGAGCACTTGAGACGGAGGCCGCAGTGTCATCTATGCTGCCCCCCCAGTACCCGTACTTATTTTCGAACAGGTCCGATCACCTCCTGCGCGAGAAGGGGCTTTTGTTTGGTGAGGCTAGCGTTCAGGCCTTAACCAGATCGAAGGTTCGGGAGCTCGCTGCAAAGGCGGTAGTTGCGGGGCCGACGTTGTTGAATGATGAGAAAGGGTCAGAGGCGCAGCAAGCTGGTATTCAGAGCACGCCCGAACTGAATAAAATTGAGCCTGTAGCGTTAAAGGCAGCAGATACTGGAGAGGAAATTCCCGACACGGGAAAGTTAGAAGAGCTGTCTCCAGATTTGCTCATCGCGCCTACGTCAGACGGACTTAACAGGTTGCTAAAAGTCAGCCGGTCGGCTTTGATAGCCGAGCAAAAGAAGGATGGCAGCCTAGAAAACATACGCTGCATTATCAAGGAAGGTATCGCCAAGAAAAATGCTCGCTTTGTGGAAAGAGGTGGGGTCCTGTACCGGAAGTATCTGGACCGCAGAGGAGTGGAGTTCGATCAGCTGATCGTGCCTCAATGCTATCGTCAGGATCTGTTGCGCTTGTCGCATGGGGGTTCGTGGTCCGGACACCTAGGAGTTAAGAAAACTAAGGACCGTCTCTTGCAGGAGTACTATTGGCCAGGGTGTTTTCGGGACGCAGACCACTTTGTGAAGACATGCGACACCTGTCAGCGGGTGGGCAAGCCAGGGGACAAATCGAGGGCGCCGTTGAAGTTGGTACCTATCATTACGGAGCCTTTTAGACGGCTCGTTATTGATACAGTGGGACCTCTGCCAGTAACAGCCACGGGGTACCGACACATTTTGACTGTGATCTGCCCAGCGACAAAGTTCCCTGAAGCAGTGCCGCTTAAAGAACTCAGCTCAGTTGAGATAGTCAATGCACTACTGTCCATATTTGCGCGAGTTGGTTTTCCTGCAGAAATCCAGTCAGATCAGGGTACAGTGTTTACTAGCGCTTTGTCGACAGCCTTTCTCGAAAGGTGCGGGGTAAGGCTGTTACACAGCTCAGTGCACCACCCCCAGTCGAATTCCGTTGAGAAGCTCCACTCCGTCATGAAGCGCGTGTTGAGAGCATTGTGTTTTGAACATCAAACTGACTGGGAGCTGTGTCTGCCTGGAGTGATGTTTGCATTAAGAACCGCACCGCATGCGGCTACGGGGTTCTCGCCAGCTGAGCTGGTGTACGGTCGCTCGCTGCGATCTCCGCTTCGCATGCTTCGAGAATCATGGGAAGGCAGGGGCGACGACCCAGTCGTGGTAGAGTACGTGCTTAAGCTCCTCGAACGCTTAAGAAGGGCACAGGAGTTGTCAGGTGAAGCAATGGCAGAGGCCCAGCAGAGGGCCAAGGTTTATTATGATCGGACAGCCAGGGCCCGTCGTTTTGAGGTGGGCGATGAGGTCATGATATTGCGCACATCGCTAAAGAACAAACTCGACGTGCAGTGGGAGGGCCCAGCACGGATTGTTCAAAAACTGTCGGACGTTAACTACGTGGTGAGTCTGCCAGGAAAGCGGAAAGCACAGCAAGTTTACCACTGTAATCTGCTCAAACCCTATAAGCAACGGGAAGCAGTGGTGTGCATGATGGTAAACGTGCCCGAAGAGCTTCCGGTCGAGCTTCCGGGACTAGGCTCAGTGACAAACAGGAAAGACACCGATCAAGTCATTAGTGACTTAATAAGTAAAGCATCGCTGTCGCCTGAGCAGAAAACCGAACTACACCAGCTCTTACAAGAGTTTCAAGGTCTGTTCTCTGAGAGGCCTGGTAGGACTTCTGTCCTTACTCATGACATAGAACTTACCTCCCCAGAGCCAGTACGATCCAAGGCGTACCGGGTGTCACCCCGCCAGAGCGATATTATGGAGGCTGAGGTAACGAAAATGCTACAGCTCGGTGTTATTGAAGCGGGTGAGAGTGATTATACCTCCCCTTTGATTTTAGTTGAGGTACCGGGCAAGGAACCTCGTCCTTGCGTCGACTACCGCAGGCTTAATTCCATCACTAAGGATCAAATTTATCCGATCCCTAACATCGAGGAGCGCCTTGAGAGAGTGAGTAGCGCTCAGTTTATTTCCACCCTAGATCTTGTCAGGGGTTATTGGCAGGTTCCACTTACAGAAGAGGCTAGTAGGTATGCGGCATTCATTTCACCAATGGGGACATTCCGTCCTAAAGTTTTGAGTTTTGGTTTGAAGAACGCGCCATACTGCTTTTCAAGCCTCATGGATAAAGTGTTGCGGGGACAGCAAGAATTCGCTTTACCGTATCTAGACGACGTAGCGATATTCTCCGCATCCTGGCCGGAACATATGGCGCACTTGCGGGCAGTGCTAACCCGCCTGCGCGATGCGGGCTTGACAGTCAAGGCTCCCAAGTGCCAGTTAGCACAGGCCGAGGTTGTCTACCTCGGACACGTGATTGGTCGGGGTCGACGCCGCCCCTCTGAAATAAAGGTGGCCGCTGTGCGAGACTTCCCGCAACCGCGTACGAAGACCGATATTCGGTCGTTCTTAGGTGTCGCCGGCTACTATCAGAGGTACATCCCCAGGTACTCTGATATCGCGGCTCCCTTGACGGATGCTCTAAGAAAGACAGAGCCGCAAACAGTCGTCTGGGACGAGACAAAGGAAAGAGCTTTTAGCGCCCTAAAGAGCGCCCTAACAAGCCAGCCTGTGCTACGATCGCCCGACTACTCAAAAGGGTTCGTTGTTCAGTGTGATGCTAGTGAGCGAGGCATGGGCGTTGTACTGTGCCAACGGGAAAATGGAGAAGTAGAACACCCCGTCCTGTATGCTAGTCGTAAGCTGACGAGTCGTGAGCAGGCGTATAGCGCCACCGAGAAAGAGTGTGCGTGTATCGTGTGGGCCGTTCAGAAATTGTCATGTTACCTAGCCGGCTCGAGGTTTATCATTGAAACGGATCACTGCCCTCTCCAATGGCTGCAGACCATCTCTCCCAAAAATGGCCGCCTCCTGCGCTGGAGCCTCGCTTTGCAACAATATTCCTTTGAGGTGCGTTACAAAAAGGGGAGTCTCAACGGTAACGCCGATGGCTTAAGTCGAAGCCCCTAACGTGGGAATCAGCCTCAAAATTGCTTGTTACTGATGTTTTTTTTCCTGAGGCAGGATTTTTTTTAACTTATTGCTTTTGTGTAGTGTTTCAAAGTGATGATGTGCTTTTTAGTGCAATTTTTCCGATTTGTGGACGCGTTCTGAGTGCTGCTAAACTACTGTAAGGAACTAGGCAGCAGTATAAAAGGGGAAAGAGCCTGGCAGGGCTTAGTGAGGGTTGTGCCGTGCTTGCTGACTGAGCGGTTGACTTTTGGCGTGGTTCTAACGCTTGCCGGAAACGAGAACAAAAATGTCAACTCTCCCGAAGTCACTTTGCAGTGTCCTGTGTGCACCTGAACGTGAGAACGAGGCCTTCTCTGTGCGCTGCGCTCAAGAAACGCCCAAGGACGCCCAACTTCGGTTATGAGCATCATCGAGCGACATCCCTCCGGACAGCGGATGCAGTCCCCTGACCATCGGGATCTCCTTCCCCCGGCGGGGCGGTCTGTTACGTTTCGCCTACAACGCGCGGTAATGCCGGCGCGGATGCAACGGACGCCGGGGCTTTGTTCAAAGCGGCGGACATTTTGGCCCGTCCGACGCCGCCGCGACGCCTACCCGCCAAGCGTGTCCAGGCGTGTTTCTGTGCCACGTGTCTTCGTGTGTGCGTGTGTGTGTGTGTGCCCTCGCTTGTCAAAGCGCGGCAGCCGGGGAGCGGAGTTCCCCGAATGAAGGGCCTGGAGGTCTCTCGGCTCAACCGCTCGCGCCGTCGTGGGCCCCTGCTGCGCCGTCCCGTGACCTTCATCCCGTGACCTTCCCTCCTTCCCTTTTGGACCGCGACGCCGAGAGTATAAGAGCAGCTGCCCCCGGACGCCAGGGGAGAGGCTCCGATTTGTACTGTTGAGTTACGTGCTCTCCCGTCTCTCCACTTCGGTCGACCTGACCGGCCGCTCTTTTGCTATGTTAGAATAAACAAGTTGTTCTGTTACCAGTCTTCTCATGCTTTGCCGGGACCTTCGGATGCTTCCAGTGCCCCAGGCCGCCAGGCCAACGCTACCCTTGGGGCTTGCGACCCATTGGCAATAACGGGCGTCAGCACCGAGACCCCAACAACTCGTGCCAGCGGTACGATTCCAACAGTAGATTCCATGCCATAACGCCTCCCAACATATGCAACAATATGCAAGCACTCCATCTGTTCCTGACAGCAGGATTGGTTCCTGCACGCCGTCTTCGTAACCAGATTGAGCAGGTTCATTAGCATGTTTGTTGCCCATAATGCCACAGTGACCAGGAAGCTACTGAAATGTTACGTCGTGTCCTTGCTTGACGAAGCGATGAAGCAGCTCTCGGATTTCTAGCACTAGTTGTTCGTAGGGTCCACGGTGTAAGACTAAAAGCAAGCAATGCAGAGCTAGCCACCTTGGAGTAATTGAAAATGCTCCATTTTTTAGGTGGTTCCTCTCGAATTATGCGAAGTGCGCTACCAAGAACAGCAAGCTCCGCCGCTGTCGATGTAGTCTAATGGGATGCCTTGAACTTCAAGGTGGTGACTCTGTCAGGAATAATCACTGATCCTGCAGAACCGTCCATGGTGGTTGAACCATCAATGTGTAGATGGGTGTGATCATCGTATTTCCCGTAGAGCAAGAGCAGCGAAAGTTGCTTGAGAGCTGAGGATGAGAGTTGTGCCTGTGCTAGAATTCCTGGTATTGCCAGTCGAACTTGTGGCTGAGCCAAGCACCAAGGGGGAATCAAAACTGTCGACGCAGCTGTCTAATATGATAGCAGGTCTACACGATAAGGCAGTATCGTCTGACAAATAGAGGCGCGTGGTTGGTGTTCTGGCAGTGAGGAGAGATAATGGAGAAGGGCGCGAGCAAGGTGCCTGACGTTTGCTCTGAGCGCTTCCCTAGCAATGTAAATCTTGGATGGGTAGTCATGCGCAATTACAATGGTTACCTATGTTGATGTACATCGTGGCAGCCGTAGACAAACCCTATGCGCCTGGGCCTGAGCACTTTAGAGTGTACGAATGTTAGTTCTGCAGGTATTGTTCAGCACTGCCAAGCTGTACTTCAGGTACCCCAAGAAACGGCGTGCGGTACAGTTGCATCACCGCGTCCGCTGAAGTACCCCAAGCTTTTACTCCAAAAAACTTTAAAAGATGAGATATGGCTGTCAGGTGCTTCTTTGGGTAGGCCACATGGAGACTCCAACAAAGGTCACGGTCGATGATTACCCCTAATTACCTGTGCGTCCTCCTTCCAAAAGACATATTTTGACCATCGATGGATATCGATGGATATCGATGGGAGGCGGTTCTCCGCAGCCCTCTTCTGGCTGACCAACTCTGGGCTGTCCAGAAGGCCCACGATGCGGCCGAGAGGCTCGGCCTTTCGGTTCCCACGTGGGAGCGGCCCGCTTCGTGAAGACTCACGATCTGCAGGACTTCATTAAGGTTTTACCATACCATACCATACATCGATGGATATGGCGTAAGAAGTCATTAGCTTCCGGCTAAATGCAATCAATGCACGTTTTTCTGTGCTAATTCTAAGGCCTTGTTCCCTAAGGTGCGTCGATATCAACGTCGCTAATTTTTGCAGCCTTGCACGCGTCACACCAGATTCCCAGACTCAGATGTCGTCGGCATAGATTGACGTCAGCGTATTTGGTAGGCATACTATGAGGCCAGTGGACACAGGGTTGAAGAGTGTTGGGCTCAACACACCACCCTGCGGTACTGCACGGTGTGTACAGTGTTGAGAAGCTTCGGTATTCAGAAAGAGAGATCACATGTGTAAATAACTGTGTGTCCAACCATTAGAGTCGACCACCGATGCCAAGCATTTCCAGTGCCTTTAATATAGCCTCATGAAGAACATTGTCATATGATCCTTTGAAGTCGAGAAACAAGGCGACAGATAATCGATTGCACGCCTTTTGATGCTGAACGTATAAAACCCAAATCGATGATGTTGCCAATGGAGCATCGGTGACGTCGAAAGCCAGCCATGCTGTCTGGGTAAACTTCGTAGCGTCAAAGGCACGATTCAAGTCTGGAGAGGTTCGTTCATTCCATTACCTTCCCAATGCAACTAGCCAGAGCGATTGAGTGGTATGAAGTAACCTCTAGAGGAGACTTGCCACGATTGAGGAGTGCTACCAGGTGAGTGGTCTTCCTTAACGAACTAGAATATGCATGATGGAAGTGATGTGTATTTGTAAGCTTCGCACTATAATGTCCACGTTCTTCTTGGGAAATCTGAGTAATGGCTGATTAAACAACCGCATATTTCAGCACACCATTTCAGCGCTGTAGAAACCGGAGATGATTTCCGCCCCGTAGCAGCAACAAAGACAGATATAATGATTTCTGGAATTTTCGCACAAGGTTGCCATAATTTGCGCATCACGCAGTTAAAATTCATAGATGTATAGCGAACGTCGTTAAAGAGGCGTCATGCTCACGACCTAACCGTACGCGGTACTGGTTTCCTACAAAGTAGTGTATGACATGCTGTAAAATCTCCCTCAAAGCGGCTGTTTACAACTGACAGCTTCCATTGTGTTACGACCGTGGAAAGCACAAATTGTGATTTAGCAACCTTGTCCAAGCTGCCGGTTCCTTCTTTTCACACCTTCGTTTACTAGCTACTTATATTTTATACTATTTCCCCTTGCCACATTACTACAGGGTAGTTAACCGGACATTTACTCTAATCAGCCGGTCTCTTGGGGTGGGGATTTTGACGAGTTGGTAATCCGTATATTTAAGCTTGCAAAAGCGCGCTCTAGACGAGAAAGCGGTGAAAGGGATACGCACAGTCACCGCCAGACTTAACTCCAACAAGGAAGGCACATATCTAGCAGCTTAACGTAAAAAAAGAAAGCGAGGCCACTCGAGCAAAAAAATTTCAAGAGTGCCTTGAGCGGCTTGTCACTCGTGGTGTGACGTCTGTGCAGGACGGCGTTCCAGGACTGTCTGCTACGAAAGCGGCCGGTCATCAAGACGCGCCAGCGTGGTCGCGAATGACTGCCAGTGTGCGCTGTATCGGGGACAACGGCAAAGAACGTGCTCGATAGTTTTCTTGCTGCCGCAGTAGCCTCACGCAGCACTATATTGCCTTTTGATGCGGAAAGGAAATTATTTTGTAAACGTGACACCAAGCCACAGCCGGTAAGGTACAGTTGTCTTGGGTCGGGTAGTCCAGGTGAAGGACGAAGTCGACGACAGGGGTCCAGTCGATGCAGACGTGTGTGCTGGAAACTAGGTGTGTTCTACAACGACTGTATGACGTCGTTTGCAAGCACCCGAAGTTTCGCTGCTGCATCTGTTCTTGAAAGCGGGACTGGTTCCTGCACGCCGTCTTGATGAGCAGATCGAGCAGCTTCATCGGCATGTTTGTTTCCCATTACGCCACAGTGGCTAGGGAGCCACTGAAATGTGACATCGTGTCCTTTCTGGACGAAGTCGTGAAGGAGCTCTCGGATTTCTAAAGCTATAGTAGTTCGTAGGGTTGACGATGCAAGGCGGAAAGCAAACAATGTAGAACTGCCTTAGAGTCACTGAATATACTCCACCTTTGAGGTGGTTTCTTACGAATCGCGCTATACCAATAATCTACTACTACAATATTATAACGATTATATGTGTTAACTTGACCAATTATGCATTTATTTTGCAGACATAAGGCGTCATGGGACGGACATATTTTGCTTGGGTACTCGCCAAAGTATGCTTACGCATTAAAAGTACATGAAGCGCCTAAAACGCTCCCCGCTCAGTCATTATTTTAAGATAGATGGGAAGCTTTCTTCAAAAGTCTCCCTTCGTAAGCGATGAAATAAGCAAGGGGCTTGTGGACTGTGAGAGCCTTGTGCGCGTGTCTCGTACCCTAGCTCACTTCACTTAACCATCGCCCATATCTAGTGAGGTATAAAGCCAGCATTCAAGCTCTACTGAGAAAGGGGTGTAGCGTATAATCTTTCTAGTATTCGCTCATACCCAAGATTTTTCCCACCTCCTCTTCTGGAAAAACATAATTTGACAATATTTGTCGAAAGATTGCCTCTTACACAAGAAGCCGCACATACCACACAGTGACGCGGCTTTCGCGCGCTTATTAGGGACAGGGGCCAGTGCATGGGGCGGGCATTTTATTGCATATACTTGCCAGTGCATGTTCACCGCGAAAGCGCACGTTGGCCAACGACATTTGGGCACACCTCGACGACAAGTGTTTACAAAGCAGGCCGCTTATTGGGCACTTTCAGTAATTATTTACGGTCAGCTTATATTTTTTTTTTCTTGGGAGGTCAGCTCCGACCATGACTCGCAGGCCAAGGTAAACAAGAGAACTAAAGAAGCCGCCCGGGCCCAGGGCTTGTGGCCGCCTAACCACAAGGTCGTCCACCTTAATATATTGTTCTTCAATAAAGCATCTAGTCATATACAGCTGAAACGTGAGAAGAAAGAAAGAAAGAAAGAAAGAAAGAAACTTTTTTGGCCGGCGAGGGCCACAGTCGCACAGCAGTCTCGGAATAACTGACCGCGGCGGACCGGCGTGGACGACGCGGTCGCGACTATTAACTGTACGGGGCAGACTGCGCGGCGAGCTCCGACAGCTGCAGCTAGGCCCTGTCCGCAAAATTCATCGCATCCGTCTTTGCTCCTTCACAACGAACCGCGGGCGGGCTGGCGGTGAAAACAAGAGGCTAGAAAACACAACAAAATATGAGCGAGAAAATAGAGAGAGAGAGAGGGAGACAAACGGAAGGGGGCCTGCGCGAAAGCGTTTTCTCATTACGGCCGTTTACGGCCGGCGAGGTTTGTCGGGGAGACTGGGGTGGGGGGAGGCTAATTTCTCGCGCAGCGCCCATGACCGCTCGCGCGCGGACCCGCGAGGCGACGAAACAAAACAAAATAATAGCCCCCGCATGGCATATACTCGCTCGCCCGCTCTCGGCCCCTGTATACTACTATACGGTATAGGTGCATGCGCGTATATCTCTGCACGCTCGCGGAGCCTCCCCCCGTTCGCCTTTGCCTGCTTGTTGATTCCTCTCCGCTCTTTTCCTCGCGGGGTGCCCGTCCAACTTTCCATGCCAGGAGGCTAACCCTTCTCGCGCTACTGACCATGCGCGGCCAACCCGCCAGATTAGTTCATAAAAGCGTTTTCCAGAAAAAGAAGGTCCGACAAAGGGACGCGGTCGAGTATGCAACAGCCGAAGCGCAAGCGAGAAGCAGCGGACGGTGGAACAAAAGAAAAGAAGGAACCGAGCGAAATAAACGACTCTCGAACGGTGTCTCCGGAGGCCGAAATTGGTGGGAAGCCGTGCACGGCGCGACAGCGCGTGCTGAAGATATCGAGAAGCTAGGCGCCGGCTGAGCGGGAATTTCGCTCGCGATTCAGCCGGTGTTAAAGTCGGTACAAAGCTTTTACTGCGTTATAGTTATAAAGAAAGCGGAAGAATGAAAAACAAAACAAAAAGGAAAGCCGGAAAAGAAAACGGAGAATTGGCGGCGTTGATCTATTTGCCCCTCGTAATATGTTTTCGCGTGCGTGCTTGCTAGCCAGCTACGTAGCCGCTGCTGGCCAGCCGGTCACCTTACCTGGCTTACGCATGTAGCGCTGTCCACTGTTCTTTCTCAAGCGTGTCTCGCCCTCGGTCGCTTCGGCGTTTCAGTTGTGCTCACGGAGTCGTGAGTTCCAGCCTGTTTATGCTTTTATTAACGCTTCTTATTTATTCGCGCGCGTGCGTGAGTGCAAAAGAGGAAGCGCGAAAAGTCGGAGGCCGGAAAGAGCGTTGTAGTCAGACCCCCCCTCCCCTTCCTGAACGCGTGGCGCTCTTTGCCCCTCACGTATACACACACACATCCCACGGCGGTCGTATATAGCGCGCACACGGTGAACGTGCGTGCGCGCGCTCATACGAGGCGACCCTGTCCGTTTTGGCCCCTCTTTCCCACCACACCCGACATTTGTAGCGGCCATTCTCAAATTTCTGCTCGTTCCCTCATTTCTCGCTTGGAGGAGCCCTTATGAATGATGACCACCCGCTTCCGGTGCACCGAAATCTCAATAACGGAACTTTGGAACGAGCTCCGGCACAGCCAGTGCACACGGCTGTCTTCCTCTGGGCGTGGGAGCAACGTACGTGTGTACGTACAGAGAAGGGTAGTTGCATGCAGTCACTTTTGTCTATATTCGTCCTTTTAAAGAAATCTATTTTATGCTCGGCCTCTAACGTGTCTAACGTGTGTCTAATGCCGGTGGCCATTTTACGCGCGAATGTAGTGCAGGACCCTGCACCACGGTGGCTGCTGCGCCCTATCCACACACGCACACATAAAAAAAGAAGAACTCTTACGCTATAATTGCGCAAATGCAAATTCCAGCCAATATACTGATGCTGAATATATTATTAGCGAAGATGGCCGGCCAGTGACAAAGACCACTTACGAACGAGCACCTTCGCGAATTCGGCCTCTCGTTTTTAGCTTATCCAGTACATTTTGCAAGCGTGAGCCATTATGGCGCTGCGTTTTGCAATTTTCGCCACCAACTTCGGGCTCCTAAATCAGTAGGCGGTGCATTATCCAGAAAAAAAGAAATCTTTATTGTAGGCGGCTTGCTGGACAATACATCATTGAGAAAGCGACGCTCTACAAACCGATTTTCAATATAGCCTCGCTGTTCTGATGAGCCCGCATGCATACAGTGATGCACACTGGCAGAAACGTTTATCTCTGCAATAGCTACCGATTTACAAGATGCAAGGAAATTGTGAGGCGATTCTCTTTCTCAAAAGTGCGTGCAGTGAAGGATAATGAAGATATAAATGCGCGCTTGGCGCTCGACGGACGTTGTAGATTCTTCGTGAGGAGACCAGAAATTTTGTCCAGAGGAAGCAAATGGCGTGAAAGTATTTCTCGATCTTCCTTGACTACCAAAAGAAAAGAGCATTACGTAAAATACAAATATTTTTTCCAACCAATGTGTCCGCAACTTGGAAGATAAAAGAAACTTGAGAACCAGGCAAATACCACGCAATAAACGGTGGAACGGAAAACGATAGGCGTAACGTTAAGAGACAGGTAGACGCGTAACAGACAGACAGACAGACAGATAGATAGATAGATAGATAGATAGATAGATAGATAGATAGATAGATAGATAGATAGATAGATAGATAGATAGATAGATAGATAGATAGATAGATAGATAGATAGATAGATAGATAGATAGATAGATAGATAGATAGATAGATAGATACCTGATGGATGTCACTGGAGCAGGCGGACGGCCAGTTAGTTCAGTCATCATCATCTTCATCAGCCTGGTTACGCCCACTGCAGGGCAAATGCCTCTCCCATACTTCTCCAACTACCCCGATCATGTGCTAATTGTGGCCATGTTGTCCCTGCAAACTTCTTAATCTTATCCGTCCACCTAACTTTCTGCCGCCCCCTGCTACGCTTCCCTTCCCTTGGAATCCAGTCCGTAACCTTTAATAACCATCGGTTATCTTGCCTCCTCATTACATGTCCTGCCCATGCCTATTTCTTTTTTCCTGATTTCAACTAAGATGTCATTAACTCGCGTTTGTTCCCTCACCCAATCTGCTCTTTCCTTATCCCTTAACGTTACAAAACCATCATTCATCTTTCCATAGCGCGTTGCGTCGTCCTCAATTTAAGTAGAACCCTTTTCGTAAGCCTCCAGGTTTCTGCCCCGTACGTGAGTACTGGTAAGACACAGCTGTTATACACTTTTCTCTTGAGGGATAATGGCAACCTGCTGTTCATGATCTGAGAATGCCTGCCAAACGCACCCCAGCCCATTCTTATTTTTCTGATTATTTCAGTTTCATGATCCGGATCCGCGGTCACTACCTGCCCTAAGTAGATGTATTCCCTTACCACTTCCAGTGCCTCGCTACCTATTGTAAACTGCTGTTTTCTTCCGAAACTGTTAAACATTACTTTAGTTTTCTGCAGATTAATTTTTAAACTCACCCTTCTGCTTTGCCTCTCCAGGTCAGTGAGCATGCATTGCAATTGGTCCCCTGAGTTACTAAGCAAGGCAATATCATCAGCGAATTGAAAGTTACTTAGGTATTCCCCATTAACTCTTATCCCCAATTCTTCCCAATCCAGGTCTCTGTATACCTCCTGTAAACACGCTGTGAATAGCATTGGAGAAATCGTATCTCCCTGCCTGGCGCCTTTCTTTATTGTGATTTTGTTGCTTTCTTTATGGAGGACTATGGTGGCCTTGGATCCGCTATATATATCTTTCAGTATTTTACGTACGGCTCGTCTACACCCTGATTCCGTAATGCCTCCATGACTGCTGAGGTTTCGACTGAATCAAACGTTTTCTCGTAATCAATGAAAGTTATATATAAGGGTTGGTTATATTCCGAACATTTCTCTATCACCTGATTGATAGTGTGAATATGGTCTATTGTTGAGTAGCCTTTACGGTATCCTGCCTGGTCCTTTGGTTGACAGAAGTGTAAGGTGTTCCTGGTTCTATTTGCGATTACCTTAGTAAATACTTTGTAGGCAACTGACAGTAAGCTGATCGGTCTATAATTTTTCAAGTCTTTGGCGTCCCCTCTCTTATGGATTAGGATTATATTAGCGTTCTTCCAAGACTCCGGTACGCTTGAGGTTATGAGGCATTGCGTACACAAGGTGACCAGTTTTTCCAGAACAATCTGCCCACCATCCTTCAACAAATCTGCTGTTATCCTACCCAGCTGCATTCCACCTTTGCATAGCTCCCAAGGCTTTCTTTACTTCTTCCGGCGTTACTTGCGGGATTTCAAATTCCTCTAGACTATTCTCTCTTCCATTATCCTCGTGGGTGCCACTGGTTATTTCAGTAGAGGGCTGGTAAATGCTCGCCACCCTTCCCCAGCTGCCGCCAAAAGCACTTCCAACGCCCCCGGTCAGGAGCAGTCCTTTCCTTCTCTGTTTTTACCTCTTTTCTTTATATAACCCGGAACAGAGGACTGTATTTAAAGTGGACAGAACAAAAAGATAGGAAACCTTGGAAATAAAAAGACAAAGAAAGAAAAAGAAAGAAATCAAAGCCTACCAATATCATGGTGCTAGCTCGCACTTGTCAATGAGGTGACGGCGCAAAATGCGTAATAGGGGCGCTTTAATGTAAAACTATTCCAAACTTTTCTATTCCATTTCTGCAATAAGCCTTACGCGATTGGTCAAAAACTTTTTTGGACCACCCCCACTTCACCTGTATGTCACGCGACGTCATGAAAACCGCGATAACTCCCCATCTGATATGACGTGTACACACGTATTACGCATGATTTGACCGAACAAAAGAAAAATAGTTATTTCTGATTTGACGCCTTTTCGCTATTAGCCCTCGGCTATTGGTCAAAAGTTTTTGGGCTGCACCCACTTCTCCTGCCTCTCACGCGACGTCATAAAACCGCAAGAACTCACCGCGTCAAAGTGACGTGTACGCGTTAAAAATGCATTAGTATACCGAACAAAACTGAATTTTTTTCTGAATAGCCGCAGGCTGCCCCGTTCCGAAAGGAATAAAAGATGGCTGCCGGCGATCGCTCCGGAACTGGCTACTCACCCCTGCCGGAGAGCAAGGGTTTATTTGCGTGTAGGAGAGGAGACAAACGAGAGGAAAGACAGGGAGGTTAGCCAGTGTAAGTACCGGCTGGCTACCCTGTGCTGGGGAAAGGGGTAAAGGGAATAAAAGGAGAAAGAAGAAGAGGAAAAAAAATGGAAAACAGAAAATTCAAACAGTAACGCGAAACTACGCGCTACAACTTTCAAAGGCGGTCGCACAATTCGCATGTCCTTAAAAACTTAAGCAAAGCCCTTAAGGCCTTGAGTGCCGAAGCCCGTCTGGACCAATGTCCTAGAGCTTTTTCCTCTGTAAAGGGGCGATTGTCCAGTTTTTCGAGAGCGGTCACGAGCACTTTTCTTGGCATTTTGTAACGGGAACAGTCACAAAGGAGGTGCTCAATCGTCTCATCGCAGCCGCAGGTGTCACAACTAGGGCTGTCGGCCATTCCAATGCGGAATGAGTAGGAGTTTGTGAATGCCACGCCGAGCCACAGGCGGCACAGAAGTGTTGCTTCCGCTCGTGGCAACCCTGGTGGTAGGCGGAGTTGCAGACGTGGATCCAATCTGTTGAGACGTGCGTTCGTGAATTCACTGGTGTTCCACAGATTCTGTGTAAGCTCGCGGGCGAGGGAGCGAAGACTTGTGGCTGCATCTGTTCTTGACAGCGGTATGGGTATAATCTGGGCACCATCATGAGCCGACCGGGCAGCGTCATCCGCACTGTCGTTTCCTGAAATTCCGCAGTGACCCGGTATCCACTGGTAGATGATGTTGTGTCCCTTGTCGATTGCGTGATGGTGGAGTAGTCGGATGTCTGCGACTAGTTGCACATTTGGTCCATGGTTGAAAGGGGACATCAGACACTGAAGAGCTGCCTTTGAGTCACATAAGATGGACCATGAATGTGATGATTTGTGGACAATAAACTCCAGAGCAGCACGGATAGCTGCGAGTTCTGCAGCCGTCGATGATGTAATGTGAGATGTCTTGAACTTGAGGGTGACACACTCTGCGGGAATCACCACTGCTCCAGCTGAAATACTAGAGGAGACAGAACCGTCCGTGTAAACGTGGATGCGTCCTCTGTGCTTGTCATGTAGCACTGAAAGCACGGATTGTTTGAGGGCGAGAGTTGACATCTACGTTTTCTTTTTGATACCGGGAATATGAAGAAGAGCCTGGAGTGGATGGAGGCACCACAGCGGTTGAGATGGTCGTGCTGCAGGCGTGAAGTTTGACGGTAAAGTTCCATGGTTGGCGGCAATAATCTTGCTAAACGCTGAACGAGGTCGAGCGGCAGGAAGGGAGGCGAGATGATGCGATGGAAGTCGGGCGAAGTGCCTGATATGCATCCTTAAAGTGTCGACTTGAAGATACGTGTTATGAGGTGGTCATGCGCGATGGCTATTGTTGCTGCCGTGGACGCACATCTGGGAAGACCAAGGCAAATTCGCAGAGCTTGAGCTTGTACAGGCTCGAGGGCACGCAGGTTGGTCTTACCGGTCCCACCCAGTACAGGTAAGCTATAGCGCAGGAGACCGAGGAACAGTGTGGTAGAGAGGTGGAGCATCGCACTCACAGACGCACCCCATGACTTTCCCGCAAGAAATCTGAGCATGTGGGTTACCATGACTAATTTCCTTTTTAGGTACGAGATATGAGGACTCCAGGAAAGGTCTCGATCTATTATCACTCCAAGGAACCGGTGTGTCTTCTCGTAGGCAATTGGCTGTCCATTATTTCTGATAACGTATGGTTTCATTGCTTTACGCCTGAAAGCGACTATAGAGCACTTCTCGCAGGACAGCTCCAAACCTCGTGCTCGAAGATAACCTGATGTTAGATTGGCCGCTTTTTGAAGTCTGGCGCGCACCTGGGGACGCGTCACTCCTGATGACCAAATGCATATATCGTCTGCATACATCGACACATGGACGGATTCCGGAAGGGTATGAACCAAGTCGATGAGCACCAGGTTAAATAGAGTGGGGCTCAAGACTCCGCCTTGTGGTACGCCTCGGTAGGTGTTGCGTTGTGATGACGCACCATCCTCTGTTTGCACAAAGAATGACCTGTCCTTCAAGAAGCTGGATATCCACCGAAAAACAAGGCCGCCTAGGCCGACATCGCCCAAGGCGTCCAGGATGGCTTGATGGGTCACGTTGTCATATGCGCCTTTAACATCCAGGAACATCACCGCTGACAGTCTCCTGAGGCTTTTTTCGTGCTGAACAGACGAGACAAGATCTATGACGTTGTCTATAGAAGAGCGTCCGCGTCGAAAGCCTGCCATAGCGTCAGGGTATAACTTGTAGTGTTCTAGATACTACTCTAGACGCGTCAGCACCATCCTCTCCATCCCCTTTCCTAGACAACTGGCCAGAGCAATGGGACGATAAGACGCCACGTCTAGGGGGTGATTTACCTGGCTTGAGCAAAGGCACAAGGCGGCTGGACTTCCATGCAGCAGGAACTTCTCCTTCACGCCATGAATTATTGTACACGTCTAAAAGTGCATGCCGGGCTGTTTGACCGAGGTTTCCAAGAGCTACGTATGTCACCCCGTCAGGCCCAGGCGATGAGTAACGTCTGAACGCTGCCAACGCCGCCTGCAACTCCTCGATGGAAAACAGATTGTCCATACGAGAATCCCGCGAGATTGGAACATCACGGGGATCACATGTAGCGAACGATGGCGGTAGACCAGCAACCTTGAGACAGAAGTCCTCCGCTACGTCGATCTCTCTGCGACCTTGGTAGAGAGCCAGGCATTTGAAGGGGTGGCGTTGTTGCGGTGATGCTCGAAGACCACGCACTGTTCTCCATATATGTGGCAGGGGTTTATGCGGATCAAGGGAATCACAGAAGGTTTTCCATCTTAGAGACTGCAGGGAGTTGATTCGATGCTGGATCTTCTTCTGTATGCGTCTCGCCTCCCTTAGGTCGTAGACGGACTTGGTGCGCCTGTACCTTCTTTCCGCGCGACGGCGGATTGCTCGAAGCCGCTCCAATTCTGCTTCGAATTCAGAAAATTTAGGAATAGGCCTAAAAGATCTTGTGGCTTCTTGAGCAGCGGCGTTACTTAGCTTCTCGATGTTGCCAGGCAGACAGTCCTGGATCTCTTGGCAATTCTTCTCCATGAGCAACGTGTATTTAGGCCAGTCGATGTGATGAAGAACTGTAGTAGATTGTGACTTGCGTATGCCGTCGATTTTCACATATGTTGGAACGTGGTCACTACCATGCGTTTCGTTGTCCGTGAACCATTCACACTGGCAATGAGGCATCTTGAAACAAAAGTTAAGTCCAGGCAGCTGCTGTATGTCAGTCCCCGCAGAAAAGTGGGACTGCCATCATTTAGGCAGCAGAGCTCATGGTCCGACGCGAATGATAGTACACGTCTTCCTCGAAAGTCCATCTTTAAGCTTCCCCATAGCGGATGATGCGCATTGAAGTCGCCGGTAATAACCCATGGACCAGGTGTCGCTGTTAAAATTGCACCTAGTCTTGCGTTGTCAAATCGACTCGAAGGTGAAATGTAGGCACCTACGAGCGTGAGTGCGACGTTCTTGCATTTTATAGTCAGACATACGTACTGATAGTCGTCATCAGGTGCCACTGGGTGTAAAACGTATGTGAAATCGCATCTTATATAAACGATGACTTTGCTGCGTTCCCTACAGGTGGCAGACATGAAAGCTTCATATCCTGATAGGCGGATGGCGCTCTCAACGTTTGGTTCACAAATGACGATTATTGGAAATTTGTTCTTAAAAACAAACGGACGAAAGTCCGAAATGCGCGATTTAATGCCTCTGACATTCCATTGGAAGATAGACGCTTCCTTGACCTACTTAAGGAACGAATGTAGAGGTGCAGCCATGGTGCTTCTCAAGACCGGACAGTACCGGATTCAGGGCATCCAGTATTTGAAGTGCGCCTCGAGCCGCCGGAGTGTGTATGGCGGTCAGTAGCACTCGTAGCGTGTTCATAAGGGCCCTTATCATGGTGACAACTTGTTTGTCGTCGTCTGGGTTGCTGCCAGAAGGTGAACCATGATTCGGCGTCGCTCTTGTCGCTCCGCTGGTGGATCTAGCCGTGGCAATGGTGGCCACTCCTCGCATGAGGCTAAGACATTGGAGACTTTCTGCTGAGGAATCTCATTGCTCCTATTGCTAGTTGTATGCGGAAGTGTGTGGACTGTCAGTGGACGCGGTGCATCCTTAGCAATAGCAGTGGGTTTTCTAGATCTCCGGCGACATGAACGTCGACGTCGCACCTTAGCGGCAGCCTCCCTGTGCGAGGAACCATCCCTGACCATTTGCTTCAAGACATTCGCCTCATTTTTCACATGTGGGCAATTCTTCGAAGTTGCGTCGTGAGATCCCTGACAATTCCCGCACTTTTGGTTTTCTGCACGACAGGCGTCGGAGCTGTGCGACCCAGAGCACCGTGAGCACACGGCAGCATTTGTGCAAACCGCACTAACGTGCCCTATCCTTTGACACTTCCTGCACTGAAGCGGCTTTGGCACAAAAGGCCGTACAATGTGTCGGAAGTGACCGACCTTGACGTGTGACGGTAGGCTGTCTCCCTTGAAAGTTAACTTGACACACTGCGAGTTTCCCAGGCGACGGGCTTGCAATATGGCGATTCCGTCTGTCGCCGGCTTGATGAGTATATGCAGGTCAGCATCGCTTATGGAATTATCTACGTCATACACAACGCCGGCCGTAGAGTCATGATGGTCTTGTTTATAGCAGCGTACGTTGATGCTATTCACCACCTTAACGTTGCTCAGAATGTCTAGCGCGCTGAGGTTCGTGAAATCTATAGCGAGGATGTTCTTACGGGCGTTGATCCTTACATCTTTGATCTGACCCGGAACAAGTGCTTCGAGCGATACAGATGTGGCTTGGCGGTTGATCCGGTTTAGATTGTCGCTAGTAGCCACAGGCACAAAGAAAATTGTGAGGTCTGATGGCCTTCGCGTCGGGATCACAGTTGCCTTACTTGTGGAAGGAGATGTCCTGACGAGTCTTCTTTTTGCTTTGTGCTTCGCTACGGGCACGAAGTCGCTGTCATCCGAGGTTTCATCACTGGTCCCTGAGTAGATCACAGTGTCCTCGCTGTCGGTGTCACTCGGGCGACTAGACCGCTTTCTCGGTGCGGCCGCTGTTGACGTAGAAGGACCAGGAACGTCTCCAGGCGACTCCACGTCCATCGCCGTAGTTAAGGGAGCGGCGTCTCCCACAAAGTAGCTTCAAATTCTCAGAGACAAAAAGGCAGCGTTCCACACAGGACACTTCGTCGTCATCTCTTTTTTTTGCGTGTAATAAAACATTTTGCGTGGCCGTGTAACGTTTTCGAGAACTTTCGGCACGTTTACGACCTCGTTCTGCCAACTCTTCTTTGCTGAGGATCCGTTTTAGCGTCATTCTTAAGCTGCCGCCGCGATTGTAGACGGGCCACCGCAAACTAAATAAGAGATAGCGGACCAATCGCAGACGCAGGCACCACCCTCTTCATCCGGTTATCGATATTCAGTGCAGTGGCTCGGCCCCATCGAATCCCTCTCCACTTGAGCGTGCTCGTTGCCTCTTGTAAGCCAATTAGATAAGACAAGCCGCTCAGTGCAGGCAATGTTATTCGTTTTTCAAGCAAACAAAAGTGACCTCCTATGAAAGAGGTTAGCATATGGTTGGTTTGTTCAGACAACCCTGCGGGTGACTGCCCGATGCTTGCGTCGGTGGTTACGCGAATTTGGCGTCAGGAGATTGGAACAAAAACATATTGGAGTAGTTTTACGTTGTACGGCCCATGCGTACATTTTCCAAGACGATCGATTTGCCGTGCGGCGAGCATATTAACAGAGTCAAGTGTTCTACGCAAATATTGTCCGCAGTAGAAAAAAGTGCATACTTGACATATCTGCACTTTCCCAAACAAATAAAATAAAATAAAAGCACAGTTGTCAAGCTTTCCCAGGCCCGTATGTGCACCTTGTTCGCAGTGATCTTGTAAGCCACCGCTGCAGCCTTCAGACGCCTTTGTGAAACGGCAAGTGTGTGTCCATAAACGCTCAAATTTCCACTAAATTACTGATCATTTACGCTTATAATGCTCTTGCAGAATGCTTACAGTATTCCCCAGTACGTGTACACTACGCTCACTGCCTACTCCTCAGCCTCCCTTCTACGCGAAACTTCACTGCGGCATAGTGCACCAACGAAACGGTGACCATATACTGTATATAAAACCCTTTGTTTCCAGGACTAGAACATGTACGGCGAAATCTGGACGAAGGAGGCGATAATGCTGGATGTACTATTGTTCGAATTGAATTGATATCTGGGGTGTTACGTGCCAAAACCACGATCTGATTATGAGGCACGTCGTAGTGGGGGGCTCCGGATTAATTTTGGCCACTAGGGGATCTCTATACGTGCCTCCAATGCACGGAACACGGGCGTTTTTGTGTTTCGCTCCCATCAAAATGCGGCCACGGCGGCCGGGTTTTGATCCCACGAGCTCGTGCTTAACAGCGCAACACCATAGCCGCTAACCACCCGCGGCGGGTAGCACTATTGTTCTACGCACTTGTTCTCACTCAGAAAATAATGATTTTTGGAACACAACTCTCGGTGTAATGGATCGCATGATAGGTTATACCGACATCATCGAAGTAATGGCTACAACGTATTAGCAGTGTGCAACTTCTGTTCCTTTTTTTTTTTTTTTTTTTTTTGACGGGGGGTGTGCTTGCGTGTGCTTTCTCGTGAGCTTCAGCGCATTGCCTTAGCGAAGCTGCAGGCTCACTGTTACATTTTGTGTGCGCACGTGTAGAGAGACAGAAAGGCAAAGGAAAGACAGGGAGGTTAACCAGAGATTATCTCCGGTTGGCTACCCTGTACTGGGGTAGGGGCAAGGGTATGAGATAAGTGAGAGAGAGGAAGGGATACAAATATTAAAAAATAAAAAATAAATGAATACGCACGTGTAACTTCCTACACGTGTAACTTCCTATACGGGCTTGCGATAGACACACACCTTAGTGTTTCCTGCCTTTCCTGAAACAAGCTTTCTTTGTTCCCCTCTCAAATTTAGTAAAACTTCATCTACTTCAATTTTTCCTCGTTTACTCAACAGAACCGCGAAAAGCTGGAGAATTTTGTGACGACTACTTATAATATGTAAATACAGGTAGTCGCTTTAAAGCCGTGAGTGACAGCAAACGCAGATCCTGTAAGTTGCTTGGCTCGATCTTGAAGGCAGAAAGTCAAGCAGATTTGTTCAGGAAGCCGGCGCCGAAATGAAAGGTTATATAGCTACGAACTGGGCTTTACTAATGTAGTTGGTAGCTCACCATTCTACAAAGGCAGTGAAACGAAAATTGAATGCAAATGTTAGCTGCACAGAAGGCTGAAAAACTTCAAGGTTCGCTCTATGCGTTGCTGCATCTGCTTCTGTGCCTTTCATTTTCATTATTTTTCTTCCGTTTTTCCGTTTTTCTCATGGCGTGTCAGCACGGCTTGGCGGGTTCTGGGTTTCTAATGCCGCTATGCTTGCCTGAACATCGTTTGCTACAGTGGTAGCCGTACGTGATATAGGCCGTTTTATGCTCTTGCAATCGTTGCAGATACGATCGGGAAAAGCGAAATGAACCTGGGTATTCCGATGGCCGAATGTTAACGCGGCGGGGGAAACTGATTCTCCAACTGATCGTGTCCTTCTATGCAGTAGCGTTCACTGGAACCAGTCGTCGCCTGGTGTGCCACTGGTGCCCGACACGCGATCCAGTTGGGTATGTTAGACCTCGAGGTCGGCGGTTTATTTGTCGGCCAATTTTGCCACCGCCGCAACCACTTCGCACTCTTTTTTCACTTTTGAACCCCCCCCCCCCCCCCCCCCCCCCGCTATATTATGCGTACGGAAAATTTCGGATTCGCCCTCTCCTACTTTTGGAAATATTTATTTCCCCGAAAAACCAACCGCGCAGACGCGCTAAATCTGTGGAAACGCAGGCGGAAAGCAGGCATGCAAATATCCGTTTTAACGAAGGAATTATGCGCTTCAAGGCATATATCTATTGCAGCGGAGATATTTAGGTGCACTGTTTGTTGCTTCACTGCGTAATTCCGTAGGGAAGAGAGCCGGCCACCGGCACATCTGTATATGAATACTGTCGGCAGCGGCAGCCTTAGAATTAGCATTAGCAGAAGCGCGGTCGCCGCCATCATGGTCAGCAGAGTGTGAGAGCGTTCGCTAAGACAGCTTCGCTCTAAAAAAAAGAAGAGCCCCTGCTTAATGCCGTTTTCGGGGTAACTGACCATTGTGCGAAGTGCACACTCTTTGAAGCAGTTGCTGGACTGCTGCCCGTTTTCAAATGCAAACCCACGGGAATGCACGGAGCCTGAACTGCAATTGACGCAGTTCATCCCTTCAGCTTTGTCCATCGACACTACCCTGGCTTTTGGGAAGGCTCGGCGCGGTGGCGCTTTTTGGTTGCTTACGCGGTCGCACTGCATGTACCACTGACAGTGTCCACGAAGACTGAGTGTGCTGAACGGCCAGTGCACAACCGGTTGCCTCCCACATGCTACCTTCAACAACTCCCCTGAGGTCTTTGCCCAAATGACTGTTGTCGAATAAGGGCTGCCCCATAAAAGCATCTTTATTGTCGGCGTGTAGCCCCCTTTTAAACTATAGCCCCACCTGACCTGCACAAGCTACAATCGGGATTGGTATACGTATTGATAAGCTTTTGTTATCGTTGTCGAACAACTTTCGTGACATGCATACAACATTTTTACTGCAGTTTAACGTCTCAGTTAAAAAAGAAGAATAAGGCGATCGGGGGGGGGGGGGGGGGCACCAAGAAAGAAAATATTATTGCACGTAATTACGATAAGAAATCTGCAAACGGCCTTAGGACCTAATATATCTGAATAGAGAACTGCAAAATATTGGAAAAGAAAGAAAGAAAGAAAGAAAGAAAGAAAGAAAGAAAGAAAGAAAGAAAGAAAGAAAGAAAGAAAGAAAGGCTGCTCCACACCTTACATGAGAAATCAGTGCATCTAAGTAGCAGCACCTCCTGGCATCCAGGGCAGCATTTGTAGAAATGGCTGCTCATTTATGTGGAGCTTAATTAGTGACGAACAACTCAAGCAACATTCTAGGTTTCTGTTTTTTTTTTTTTTGTGCGGCCTATAACGACCCCTCTCAACCATTATACAATAATACAACATGGCCTATACAACATGGCCTTGAGGTTCATCTATTCTACCTGTTCGCGCTTCTCGAGCGTATCAGTTCTTCGCGATAGAGCGAAGGTGAAAAAACTCGATCATCGCAGAGTGGTATCCAGATTAAAATTTATCTATCAGCTTTACCATGGTCACTTTAACATACAGCGTAAACGTCACATAACCGAGCCGTCAATACGCTTTGCCCGTACACAACACAACAAAAAAGTTAGGCAACCATTCAGTCACCTTAGCATGCATCAATATTCCCTGTTTCCTCATGCTATTTCATTGTGGAATAAATTACCACAAGAAATAGTTAGCGCTAATACCACACAATCGTTCGTTCATCTTGTGAATGGTCTTTCTTTTGATTAATAGCATGCACATAGGGAAAGCAATTAATTAATCATTGTCTGTGTTTCGTAATAAAATTAGGTGAAAATGCTGAATTGAGTGACCTGTTGTGTGTACATGGTTTGTCAGTACTTGTTGTTGAGTTGCAAACTACAACTGTTGTTCCTATATCGTATTTATGTTGATAAGTCTAAATTTCAAAGGCTGATGTTCCTGTATATTATATTTTATATATCTTTATTATTGTTCTGTATTCTATTTTTTTTTTTATTGCCAGCCTTGTTTTGTTACTATTGATGTAACCACTCCTGCTTGGGCCCGAATAGGGCCTGCAGTATGTGTAAATAAATAAAATAAACCAATGTTGGAGATTTTCAAACATCAAATTGCTGAGGAGCTAGTTCATGGCTGTAGGCCGATCTGTAGCATAGCAGAAGTTGCCGGCAAATGCTCCACCCGAGAGCCGTATTTTCGGTGAAACTAGTCAGTCAACCAGTAGTTACGCGACAGTAGGGAAGGGGCGAAAGAAAAAAAAGTCGTTCAGAAGATGTCGCTGGAAACATACGTTGCAATTATGCCAAACGCCAACTTAATCTCCCCTCTTGTTCAGTCCCATTCATCCGCCTTGTCCAATGCCCTATGCATGTGCGTAACATGCACATTTATGTACTCAGGATCTCGCAGAAGCTTCCCAAGCTGTGAGCAAGACATCTCTTTCCTGAGCAGAGTCCATTGCTCCTCCACTCTCGTTTTACTTTGTCGTTATTGCGAATATGATGATAGCAGCAAGATTTATTCCCAATTATCGGGAAAAAATTGAATAGTTCAATTTAATAAGTAGTTCAGCTTCCGTTACGATTTTTCCCTTTGTGTTGTTGGTAGGCTTCATACGGGTGTATAATTTATAATTACCGTCCTACCGCGCAAGCTGCAAGTGGTCACAAGTATGAAGGGCCACCGCCCAAAATTGCTTAGTAAACACTGGCTTGTTTATTAAAGCGCTTCGCTTTTGCCGCGTTATCGAGTGGCTGCAGCGACTCTTTCGCTGTATTGATTGCAGTGAAACAGTCACTTCCCCGACACCCGTTCACTTAGCAGCCGCGAAACTTACGTGTTAGTACGTTGTGCACCTGTGGAAACCCATATCAGCGTCACGCACTTCCTCGTTCCCACGGTCACTGCAGCGGCAGCTTAATGCATGTTAGTTCCCATACTGCGATATCAAAATGGTTCAGTCATACATGTTATAGTCATGCGTTATTTTATTCATTTATGTAATGCACGCAATAAAAGGGTAAAATAGTAGGGCCGACACGTGTTAACGACATTAGTGAAGAAAACAAGATTGCGTAAACATTTTATGTTCTTTACCCACTGCGATGCGTTTGGGGTCTATGGCTTTCTGCTACTAAACACGAGTCCCTGGGTTGGGTTATCGGCCGCCATGCACGGCCGCAGTCCTACTGAAGACAGAATGTCAACGCGCTTTGCATCATGATACGCGCTTAGGGCCCATGATAAAGAACCGCAAGGGGGTGGAAATTAATCTGAAACCCACTACATCGCTGCCTGTCATAGCCCATGTGTTTCTTTTGGGTGTTAAGCCTATGAATAAGGCATAAGAGTCAATCAAAGCTTTACTTTTTCTTTATTGCCAGCGTATATAAAGTTTATACTTACGTTATACCGGGTGTTCATTTCTAAGTGTTACAGAATTAAAAAAAGAAACCGCTCCATTATTCACATAGCTAGGCGGACGTTACTTGCACGAGAAATTAAAATACACATTCAACTAATTGACAATGATTCACTCCTTGTTAACTTATTATTCTTATTAGCTTTTCAGTAAATTACTTTACGGCCCATATTGCAATTTACGAATTGTAGACGGTGAGTTTGCAAGGCGTATCCGCTTAGAATCAAATTTCAAGATGGCACCATTTTCGAGCGACTCAGTTTCGAGCGCAGGCATTGACCCTCAGATTATTGCAAACAGACTCGTATCCCAGCCCAGCTTTATTTCACAAGCTTTATCCCGACACCTATGCCACTGATTCTTGCAGGCACTGCAATGACATCGCTAGCCTAAACCATATGCTCTGGCGTTGCCCCTCGTTACGGGGCACAGAACAAATCAATGAGGAGAAGTGGCTCTCCGCTATCAAGAGCCCCGATGCCGGGCCGCAACTATGGGCTGTCCAGAGCGCCCACGATGCGGCGGTCGGGCATGGCCTGACTGTCCCAACGTGGGAGCGGCCCGCAGCGCGCTGAGTCGCGCACCTCAGGACCTTCATTAAAGTTTTGCATCCATCCATCCATCCATCCATCCATCCATCCAATTACTTGTGTGCTTCATTGCATACAAGAGCGTCTTCCTTATAAAATTAAGCGGAACAGTGCATATTTTGCCGCTAGTTTGATGGCGCATATCTCGAAACCCAAGTCATTCTCAAGATTCGCTCTAAGTGGATATGCTTTGCAAACTCACCGGCTACAATTCGTAAATTGCAATATGTGCCTAAAGTAATCAGGTAGGAAGCTTTAGGGATTTATTGTCAAATAATCGATTATGTGCTTCCGCTCGGCGTGCAAGTAATGTCCACCTCTTTGAATAATCCAGCTCAAGGAATAGAATTAGGCTATATCTGCCACAGGCGATCTCAAAAATTCTGTAAAACTTAAAACTGGTCAGCCCGCTCAGCGAACAGACGAGCTCAGCTAGTACTCGACAAGCGCTGTCCGCATACGCGCTGTATATAAAGTTTAAAGTTATGTCAGACTAGCCTGCGAGCTCATCCCTGTGATGTAAAGAGATATGGTTTGGCAGAATACTCGCCTCGTTATTGGCGGCAGTGTCAAATTAAAAGCGTGTTCGCGATACGCATAACACGTGGTCACCGTAGCTAGCATCTTTTAGGAAAGCGATTATACGTAGAATCGCGTAGTATTAAAAAAGAGCTCGACGCCTTATGGTACGCAGCGAAGCTGCGTATGCACTTGTATACGATCCCGTCGAAAAATGTTTTCGTGCCTGTCGCTGCTCGAGGTGACCCCGTATATCCATACATCGTGGAGCTCTCCAACCCGACAGGAGCGTGGAACCGGCGCTATGTCATTGGGCAAGTCACTGCTGCTTCTCTAAGACACGTTCGTAATTGATGCGGATATCCCTTTCAATTTCATCATCAAAGCCGATGATCAGTATATGAGGTAAATAATTCCTCGCCGAGACACAAGCATATACCTTTCATCACGCACTACAATATTAAATCTAACCAGAGCCCGAACGAATAAAGTTTGTTTAGTTGGGAAGCGGTATGTGCGATGGACTCGGCACGATACCAGGTCTGAAAAAGTTAGATAACCGTTCTCTAAAAGCAAAGGTTCTGCGCAGCCTTTAAATAATGCGCGTTGGGAGTCTACCGGTAGTGGTCTGAGAGCACTCGAAGGGGGCAAAATTATTGGAACCGTCATGTTCCGCTGGCTCGAGTTTATAAGCTGTTAGCGGCATCGTGCGCAAGCGCTGCACCAACTTCCCATAAACTAAGCCGCGATCCAAGTCCACGAGGCAGCTCTTCGCTGTACACGCTCGCAGAGCAAAGGAATGCGTCAAATTGTTCCAAATCGGTGAGGAAAGCGACGTTCAGCTGTGTTTGCCGCCGTCAGCAAGAACGGCGATGACGTCCATCTCGCCACGGCGTGAGCGTGTTGCCCCCCTCTGGGATGGAGCCACGCGCTTCACGAGCATACAGGGCGCGCGTGTGAGCCGATGCTTCGCAGTGTTTTTTCTCGTATGCGGCAGCAGTCGGTGATATATGGCGCCAGGAAAATCCACGTATATCTGGACGCGACGCGTGACCGTCTATCCACACAAAAGATATATGACGGTGCAGCACGGCCAAGTCGTTGCATTCTTGGCGCGCGGCGTTAATGGGTGAACGTCTCTTTTGGGTCGTGTTTGTCAAGCCCGCTTTCCACATTGCCTCCCGCGAATAACAGCCTTCATGAACGGCAATTTATAACGAGCGAAAACAAAAAGACAAGAAGAACAAAAATACGAATTTCTTTAGCTGTGTTTTTTTTTTTTTTTTTTCCTAATGGCCGCGCCGGCGTCCTCCGTTTCTGGACCGCGAGCTTCGAGCGAAGTACGGGCCATTAGGTTTCTTTGCTTTCCGCAGAATTTGTGGCCCGCTGTGCATAGTGTCGTGGAACCCCACTTGCCGCTGCCGCCTGATCACATATGCGCGTCGAAAGAGCGTAGCCAAGGGAGCAAGGAAATGAACAAATAAATGAAAATATATATATATATATTTTCGTTCCAGCATGCAGGTGGTGTGATTAAGAAGACGGTGCTTAAAACAAACAAACAGAGAACCCGAAAATGTAGCTGCATTTCATAAATTCGTACTCATATTGATGAGGTGGCCTACAAAAAAAAAGAAACAAGAAAAAAAAAGTCGATCCGTATTCTGCGAAAACATATTGAACGGATGGCTATAGGCTAGAAGGCTGTCCCGCTTCTTTCAGTGACGAGCGCTTGAATATATTGCACCCTTCGTTGTTCATATGGTATACCATTTGAATAATATTGCTACGGCCAGACCACTTAAAAAGTACGAAACAGGGTTTGCGCTGTCTGTCCATTCTTCTTTAATGTAGAATACAAATACCTCGCGCAACCGCTTACTGCTATAGCACTTGTCGTTCTCGTCGCTGTCGTCGCCGTCTTCGTGACCGTGTCGCTATCACACTCGTTCTCATTTACGTGCCGTCGTCGTCTTCGTCATTCAACCACTGGCGTCGTTGTCACCGTCGTGTTTTCGACCTTGTATACATTTGGGGGTGTCTGCACAGAATCGCAGGAGCTTTGTGCAAAGTTGGTAACGTCGGTGGCAGTCGAAGTAATAACTGCCGTAGCAGTTATTAAGGCGAAAGCGTTAGATGGCTCACACTGTAAAATAATTTACACCCTTAGAAGTGAAAAAGGGTGTAAATGTGTCTATAACTCACACCCTTAGGTTCTGAGTTATATAAATCACACCCTAAGGGTGTGAGTTATAGACACATTTACACCCTTTTAGCGCTTTTAAGGGTGTAAATTATATTACAATGCATGCGTCGAAAAATCCGACGACCGTCCGGCGTTATGACGCCAAAATTCAAGCGTATGCGCCAGTAAAAGCCATGAACTTCTTTAAAAGAACAGACACCCTCCCGAATAATCAGTGTGACCACAATATAGTCTGCGTGTGGTTTTCCCGGTTTTGTTCATATTTGCCGAGCAATGTACACGGGTCTTATGACGTTTTGAGGAGGGTAAGTACAAGACTGCGAAAACTGTAAATGAACCTGTTGTTGAAAATTAGCGCTGTGTGTTTGTCTGATTTGCCTTTCCGTGTCACATCCATTCTGCATGAGCAACAAGAAAGTAGAAGGCACCATATATATACAAGCCCATGTAGCTACCCTACATGTAACAACGCATTCGAATGAGAATGTCAGCGTAATTTAATGAATGTCTTGTGAGCGTCAGGCTTTCGCATTCATCCTATTTAACGTACGCTAAAGTAATTGTCAACTTTTGAGTTCAGGGGCGCCGGATGAGTCGCTGAAAGCTGGTAATTGTTTGTTATATTTTTAGTTATGCCGCAAATTGTTCACAAACATATGCGCCGCACACCACTGCATTTGCGTAACATGCAAGTGCGTTCGAATACAGGCGAAAGGCGTTGTACTTATTAAATGCGACAGCAATTATATTGACACGTGTACTTGTCTATCTTTTTTGGGTGAGCGCTTTTCACCCTCACTACCACGTGACATCTGGTGAAGGCGCTCGGTATCGATCCTAGTTCTGCACACCCTGCACGATGATAAGACAGCCGGGCACCTCGAGTTTTCCCCTACGCTCGCAAGAATACAAGGGAAGTACTATTCGCCGTACCTGACTGTCTACATCGCCCGTTACGTGAAGACGTCTCGAGGCTGCCAGCGAAGCAAAATACCACCGACGCAAGATAGGCCGGCGGGATTACTACAGCCGATCGAGCCGCCTTGTCCAGTTTCAGCAGATCGGGATGGATTTGTTGGGACCCCTTCCGACGTCAACATCTAGAAACGGGTGGATCGTCGTGGCCACCGACTACCTTACCTGCTACGCCGAAACGAAAAAGTAGTGCAGCGGAAGTAGCCAAATTTTTCGTCGAGTACATCCTGCTGCGACATGGTGCGCCAGAAGTCCTCATTACCGACAGAAGAACGGATTTTACCGCTGAGCTTACTCAAGCCATCCTGTAGTATAACCAAACAAGTCAACGGGGACCACTGCCTACCACCCGCCGAAGAATGGCCTAACGGAATGACTGAACAAGACGCTCGCCGACATGTTAGCGATGTACGTCGACGTCGAACGCAAGACGTGCACGGGGTGCCGTCCTCCCGTTTGTATAACGTTTGCTTTCAACACGGCAGTGCAAGAAACAACACAGATGACGCCGTTCAAACTGTTTTACAGAAGGAGCCCGACGACGACTGTCGCCGCCAAGCTGCTGCACGTCACCGACGAAGAAAAATTGGAGGACGCTTAAGCTTCGCCTTCAAGAGTGGAACGCGATAGCGTTCCCGTCGACCCGCCAAGGGGTGTAAGACAATGGGCTACGGCGCAGCGATCGCTTACGGGGCGCCCCGCATTGGACGCGGTGAGTGTCGAGCAACGCAGCGTTCGGCGCGGCAACGAAACGTGCGCCTGAGCAAGGGGAACGAACCAAAGAGCTCGGTGTCTCGGAGCGGGAAACGATGCACGCCAGCCAAACGTCGTGATTGGCACGGGCATAGTGATGTAAAGAAAGGAAGGACGCCTGATTCTGCAACCCGTGAGGGAGCAAGGCGAAACGTCGTCAGGGGAAAGGGAGTCCAGGCCGCGACTGCCTCGCACCGGTCCCCGCACAACCCCAATGCGCGCGTGGCGCGCCACCTGCGGGGCAGCGCCGTACATTGAGAGGAGGGGGTCTTCTGTGTTCGCCGCAAGATGGCTCTGCGTGTGCGGAAAGCGCAGAAGAAATGTAGCGGAAACGCACTTCGCTACTCGTGTAACTGCGACTTCTGTAGTTACATGTTCATAATTACCGATGTACACCGCAGTATAACTTTCTACGGCTCGTTTCTAAGGCAACACCGCATTCACTAGAGGCGCTTGTGTACCGCTTTGAATCATCGAACTCGTGGCTGAGTGGTAGCGTCTCCGTCTCACACTCCGGAGACCCTGGTTCGATTCCCACGATTCCCATTCATGAAGTGCCTGCCGGGATTTATCGCTCACGGCCAACGCCGCCGACACCGACGCCGTCGACACCGGCTTTTCTGCGACACGAGCTCCTTAACGCTCTCGCGTTAAAATGTCGACGTCGCCACCTATCTCCAGCGTGCCGAAGAAGCCCAACAGCTCGCCCGCCGGCATATCAAGAACCAGCAGAGGACCGACAGCCGGAACTACAATCTATGACGACGCTACGTAGAATACCATCCCGGCGACCATGTTTCGGTTTGGACCCCGATTCACCGACGAGGACTTAATGAGGAGCTCTTACGCCGCTATTTTGGACCCTACAAGATCATCCGACGCATTGGCGCACTCGAATATGTGGTCGTGCCGGACGGCATTTCGCTATCACAGCGGCGCCGCTCACGACCTAAAATAGTTCATGTTGTGCTTCAGCCGTTCTACCAGCGCTAACGACATTTGGGAATTTGCATAGCTGAACTTTAGAATTTTTTTCTTACTGTGTTAGATTGGACTTTGTTTCTTCGTTATTTTTTTACTTTTGTTTAATAAGTGTCTTTGTTTTTCGCTCTCCTGTTTGTAGCATCGTGATGATGCGTCTTGAGAGGGGGGCATTGACACGTGTACTTGTTTATCTTTTTCGGGTGAGTGCTTTTCACCGTCACTACCACGTGACATTACGCTCCGTCGTTACGTCCGTGATGCTTCTTAGGCACGTCTATAGGAACAGCCCCGTCGTGTTTCAACGAACGAATTGAGCGCGCACGAGCGTTATTCGACTCACGTTAGTTGAGTGCTGGAGAAAACGCCTGCCTTTCCTTCGCGTTTCGTTCTGTCCGACAATGCTGCTGCAGAAAGGCACAAAACAGACGAAGGAGAAAGGACAACGGCTCACATGCAGGGTTTCAGAGTGCGTGCTGTTGAAATCTATAGTCGCGTCTAGTCGCCTTGACCTGCTCACCCATGGCTCAGTAATACGAACAATTGTAACAGCCAGAACTTATCCCAATCGATTGTTGCTATACACCAACTCAGCAGCGCTCAACTACAACGTGATCGTAGTAACCCCAGCCGGCCCTCGATGACCTGGAAAGCTCTAGCTTACTTCAGTAATTTAAGATAAAATTAATGCTGAAGCAGTAGCTGTGAGATTCATAGCGGTCAGGAATAGCCCATTTCTTAAGAGAAAAGTAACGACGACCAACAATCGGCGACGACAAAAGTTTATTTAGGGATGGTACCAGGAAATACAAAAATTGCACCAATTTGAGCACGTTCCATGCGTCACTCCATACGTCACTTCTTCCAACAGCCAGACAATGTGTCCCTCGCTAGCTTACGCCTACTCGGCTATATTCATACTGGGCAATAAGCTGGCCAACGCTACCTGCAACTGCACGAGACATGCTGTCGGTGGTCCTGCCGCACTGGTCTTCTGGCAAATGTGGGGAAGCGTGTTGGCAAAAGCGCCGATCACTTGTAGGCCAGCCTGCACTCTCTGTCGTACTAAACATCTCGCAGCCGTCACTGGACGATGGTTCTCTTCCTGGCGACTGGAAGATGGGGAAAGTGATTCCACTTCATGAAGCAGGTAACAAATAATCCCCATGTAATGAAGAAAGGAAGATAATGACATCCCGATCATCATCGAGAGCGGAGGGCACGAGATCGGCGCTCGAACACCACCATCTTGTTCTCCCGACCTACTGTTCAGAGCTACCGCCTGTTTGTTGGACTCGTCCAATAAACCTCCTTACATTTGGTGGAGGTGCGGGGTACGCACATCGCCGGCACCCTGGAACTCCGATCCCGTACGTTGCACTCGACCATGCAAGCCGATCTCGTGCCCTCCGCTCTTGATGATGATCGGGATGTGATTGTCTTCCTTTCTTCATTACACCCATTTAATTATCGGCCCATTTCACTCACTAGCATCCCACGCAAGCTACTGGAGCATATATTGTTTTCAAAGTTGATCAAGTTATTCGGTTCAGACTCATTTTTATCACTCGCAGAATGGCTTTTGTAAAACCAATTAATTTACTTCAGGAAAAGCTACTCAGCACATAATGTTCACGCATAATCTGAACATCATCCTTGATAACGGTTCCTTGGCAGACTGCATTTCTTATTTTAGAATTCTCGAAGGCGTTCGACAAGGGGTCCCATAAGTTTCTTTTTTATTGAAATGAATATTAGGAGAGGTTGGCGCCTTTATGTTGGCACCGGCTACTCCTTGTCACTTGGCAAAAGAAGCAAATTTGCGTAAAAAGGGAGAATAGTGGCACAAAATATGACACTCATTAGAACAGTGGATGAATAAAAAATATACACTTCAACAGTACATGAATCGCAAAGTTTTGTGCATGAGTTCAGCACACGTAGGCATACATAAAGTCAGATATTTTGAACAGCCAAAACACATAAGTTATTACTTTTCAAATTAAGTTTACGTAATCTCGATTCAAAGCTTCTCACCTGGCTTGAACGTTTTCTGCTAAAACGCTCCCAATTTGCACGGAACCTAGTGGCTTGCCACAAGCTTCCCTGCTTGGCCCGCCACTCTTCCGCCTCTATATCAACTACTTCCCTAACTGCATTTTATGTGAAATACACTTATTCGCTGATGATTGCGAAATTTATCGCGAAATATCGCAACCTAACGGCACAAGTCATCTTCAAACCGAACTTAAAGCAATGGCCAACTGGTGCAAGAAATGGTGCATGGAACTGAACATTAACAAATCTAAATTTATGTGCATAACAAGATCCAGCCGCGAGTTACAAGCTTGCTAACTTAATAATATCCATTTAGAAGCAATGGATTCTTACAAATACCTCAGCGTTCACCTAATAAATGACCTCGCATGGGCCGCTCACATTACGTACGTAACTAACAACGCAAAACGAATACTGGGATACATTCACCGAAACTTTTCGCGAACGCCTTGAACACCTAAACGTTTGTTTTCTACGTATAACAATAACAGGGAGGGGGGACGGAGGCGCGTTCTATTCCAGGCGGCCCGGGCTGCCGCGCGTGCCCACCCGGGCCGCTAGCTGTATCTTGGAAGCCATCTGCGACGGGGACAGAACCCGCCGCGTGCTGTGTTTCTGCGGCTTAGTTCGTGTTGCATGAAGAGCCGCCTTGGTTGCTTAGTGGCTTTGGTGTAGGGCTGTAAGCACGAGGTCACGGGATCGAATATTCGGGATGGGACCTTGATATATATATTTTTTTTTCTAAACGCCGAAGGCAATAAGCCTCCGTACACAGGCATACTCATCGCGCATTGCCGCAATTAAAACGCAACACTTTGTTTAATATGATTGATTCGCAAGATTGCAAAGTCGTTTGAAGCCAGAAGGATGACGCTGAGCCGAATCCATGTGCTGCCCATCGTACCCATGCCGACTGAACCATCATGCCTGCAGTTCCCATAGACACTTGCACTAAGTTTTCACACGCGAAAGGTTGGCAGCGGACACTATGCTTGTCACCACTTAACTGCGTGAAAAATGTCTGAGAGCCGACTATTGAAATACAGGAGAATTAGGCACGCGGAAAAGAGGCTTTCCTTTTTCTTGGTTTTTACGATGCAGCAACTATGTAAACGATTAAAAAAAAAAAAACTCACGAGCTGGCAGTGGACGCAACGCAAGCGCACTCTCCGTCTATAAGCGGCCATCAATAGAAATGACCAGCAGTTTCATCAACGAAACCCGTAGAAAAGTGCGAGGACAGCAGAAAAGGCTCTTCCGCTGTCGACATCCCTTCACGAGAACCGCCCACGCATGCCCTCCCGTGAAAAACAACTCGCTGGCAGCTTTCGGCTCGACCGGCCGACTCCAGATAAATGTAGGAGCTTTCACGCGTGGCCAGCCGCCATTCCTGGTAACTTCGTCTTGTCCTGTTTATGACGGCCTCTGTCTTGACAGCGCCAATGTACGGGCGCGCTATTTCGTTCAGAAAACTTTGCGCGCGAGAGAGGCGCCCTCTCGCCCCGGCGTCTTTCTCCTCTCGGTTGCGAAGAGCGGTGCCGTGGCTCGACCACGCGCCGCTGCAATCGGGAACGCTTATTGCAGTTACAGACCCGCCGTTGGAGGTTTGGTTTTATCACTGCTGTTGTTGTTTCAGGCTCGTTGTGTGCTTACGTTTCACCGAAATGTTTGCCCCTCTTTGTTTGGCTGTTTCGTCGCTTCCTCTATATACGAGTGGGGAAGAAAAAAAAAAAAGAGTGCTTTCTTTTCCGCGGCGCATGGCCGGAATCCATTTGCAACCAATTTCTTCGTTTTTCCCTCTCGTTTAGCGCTCTCGAGCAGCGAGTCGCTCGAGCTATTTCTTCTACGCCGTCGCTCCCCCCCCCCGCCCGGGGAGCAAAGGCAGGCTTTCGGAAGACCATTCCAAGCGTGACGACAATTTCATTTATAATATTCGAACGATGTGCTGCCCGACGCTTTGTCATACCCTTCCCCCCTGCTCCCTTCTCCCCGCCAGTCTATTCTCTGCGCCAGTCTGTAAATGCGTCGGCGCTTTCTCCCCCGATTTATTTATTTCTCTCTTTCCTGTTTCTGTTCCAATTTCTTCGTATCCGCGTCACCTTGACGTTTTGTTGAGCGTTCTACCTTCCTTTTTTTTTTTCTCTCTCTGCGTGGGTATCGTTATTTTCTCCCTGTGCACCTCTTATACGACGCTCATTGTTACGTGTCTAATAGAAAGCCTCCTTCGATGTCTTTTTTTTTTATTGGTATTATAATCTTTGACATTTCTTACGCAATATCCTTCTTATATACTCGGCTCGACTATTTTTTTTGCTTGATCTTTTCTTTCTTCCTTTCATTTTTCTTCTTCTCTCTGGCGACCAGATACATCGCTCCAGCCAGAAGCTCGTTTATCTGCCCGAGCTTTCCGCAGCTGCGGCTACGGCGGCGGCGGCAGCAGGCAGCGTTTAGGCCGCCAGGCGGGCGACATTGACGCATGCCTCGGGTATCAATCTCATTTTCCCCTTGAAGGCGCGCCGCCGCGGTTATATGTACAACGCAGCGCGCGCTGACTGCAGCGAGGTTTTCCTTTGTTGCCGCTCCGTCTAATTTTCCTTCTTCCTCTCTTTTGCATTCCTTTCCTTTTCGTTAACTCTGTTGTTGTGCGTCTGTCTGCAAGCTTGCGTGGCTCACAATTTGTTTTTGTTTTTTTTTCCTTTGTTATTGTCCGTTATTTAGTTTGCAGAGGCGCATTGTTGTTCACGCGCTGCGGACGCTCTTATAGTCGAGCAGTCTTGTGTGCCACGGGGGTTTGTGAAAGAAATATAATAATAAAATATCGAGGAGACAAAAAAAAAAGGCGATGCGCTCCGGCGTGAAAACGATCTTTCTCCGTCATCCGTGTCCTCGTCCAATTTTTTAACGTATTTTTTTGCGCGCAGTGAGACGTTTTGTGCGCGCGCGACCTAGCAAAGTGGTCGGGTTAAACGTGTCACATCAACGGCAGTTTCTCGTTGGCTCTTTCATCACGAAAGAGGAATTTCATGTGGCGCGCTGTCACTTCCTTGAAGCTTTGGTCTTTTTCTTTGAGTTGGTTCCTTTCTTTATATATATATTTATATATGTTTCCTTGCGCAATGTCTCTGTGATGCTTTGAGACCGCCAAGAAGTCGCGCTAAGCGTCGCGGTTTGTGGCGGCGTGGGTCGGTGGCTCGGGCGCAGAGCTCGTAGTTTTTTCGCGGCAGGCCCCTGAGACTCTGCTGTTGCTCTTGCGCTGCCGTAAGCGAGTACGCTCGTAACAGCGTAAAAATAATTGCTTACTCATGTAACACCTCCGCAGAAAGAGTGCCCCCCCCCCCCCCCGAGCGGACATCTTATGCACTATATATATATATATATATATATATATATATCACCTGCATTTTTTTCCCACTTCGAGCTGCGTTGGACATTTTTTACTTTGATTTCTAATGTGGCTTACCTTGTTCTTTTTCATTTTTCTGAAGACCGGCAAATTTTTTGCGACACAATGCACTGCGTTGGTCTGACGTCGGAGTTGATGCACTGTGGGCACAACACTGTAGAGGTTGCAATGTGGCGCGCACAACTTTTACAGCGAACCTGTATACCTCTAGTGTCCAAGGAAATTTTCGTGTCGTTGTGGTAAGCAACAAACTCCCCATACGTGGGCCGATCCCGGAGATTGTGCAATGCCGGGCCGACCCGCGGCGGAGGTGCAGTTCGCCATTAAGGGGCCCACATACGCAGCTGCGCTGGTCATCCTTCTTCACAGAGTGGAAGGGCACGGAGATTTTTATTGTTCGTGGATCAGACTCACAGGTATTTACAGTATTTCTTTGTTTGTTTTCCATAAAAATAAGGATATTGAAAGGAGGGCAGTAAAAGAATTCGTGAGCAACCAAATCCCTGATCCCTGTACATGGTGACGCGGACACCAGCAGTATGTGACGAAAGAAACTAACTGTAATGAACAAACGTCAAATCAATGAAAGTTATCAGTAATATGTTATACAGACGCGCTCCCCACAAGCGCAAGATAGAAAACCAGTGGCTAATTAATTCTACAAACCGAGTGCATGGATAAGAAAGAAATAACGAGCAGTTACATTAGAGAAAGACAGGAGTTGTAGATCGAAAGAAAATAAATAATAAGACATTTCAAGGCGACACAAATTGAAATATAAATTTGTGGCACACCAAGTATGTTCAAGGCAATAAAAACTGTATCTGAAAAGTCGTACAAAAAGTTTGATTAATATATTTATTGGCATGTTCAATATATTAAGAATGTTGTAACCAATCATTTGTAGAGCATAGTTTGTCTGAAGACATGGTATGTGCTAGTATTCGTCTGCATGAGTGGAGTAGTGCGGCATGTTTTCGTTTAGGTCTGATATTTCGTCTAGAGCGTTAATAGTTTGCTTACATTCCTTGGTAAAAGTGTACGATAAGCGGTATCTATGAAAAAAGAAACTAGAAAAGTTGATTAAACTGACTTTTTTAAACAATGGCTCTGAGGGAAAGTCATAGGCCATAATACAAATACAGCAGACAATTCTATTCTGAAATAGAAACAATCGATTTATATTTGTTTCGGAAGTGATTCTCCAGACGAGATAGCAGTAGTTAATGTGGCTGAGTAATAACGAGTTGTATAACAACATCTTAGCCTTCGTGGGTAGGTATTTCACTGCATAAGGCTGACAACCTACCTGGTATATAGTTTGCCTACGAAAAAAAAGCTTATGTGAGTGTTCCAGAAAAAGTCTTGATCGAAAAAATGCCTAGCGTTTTACATGATCTTACGACTTCTATTTTCCACGAATTTATTAAATTTTCCGTGTCTAAGTTTGGATTTCAACATTTTGCTTGAAGTAATACAGCTTTATTTTTCTTCGCGTATATTTAAACCGTTTATATAAATTGCAGCATTTGCCATTCGAACTAACTCTAGTGCATTTGTAAATGTAAACAACAGAGTAGAAACAAAAGCACAAATTATATGTTTTGTTTCCGGGTCAATGTAACATCATTCACGTAGATTTTGAATAGCAGAGGAATTAATCCGCTTCCCTGGGAAACGCATATCTTGGTGGTTTGCATGCGATAGGAGTTGCTGTTAATCCGTAGATGCGGGCTTGTAAAACCTAAGTACCATTTCGAACGAGCTCTAAAGCAGCACCACGAACGCCGTAATAAGAAAGCTTGGGCAGTATAGCTCATTGTCTACACCATCAAATGCCTTAATAATGTTCTGCTACCTCTTAGCAGTCAATCATCTCCAGTTATACCTCATTAATTGTACTCTCTTTGATGTAAACTTCAGATAATGTTTTGTCTCAGATGGCCACTACTGCCAGTAATTTTTTTTTTTTTTTTGTAATGGCAAGCCTTATGGCAACAACATATAAATAAGGGAGTGAGTGCAGCTTCATTGCGTGAAAGTTGAGCCGATGCTCCGTCAGACACAGACCAGGAGAACAGCAGGACAAGACGCTGCTGAAATTGGAAATGCGTTCGGTTTGTGGGCAGCATGGGTCATTCGCTGGTAGCATTTGAGGGCAATAACGTCGCTGTGGACAAGCGCCTAGTCAGGTGGTGGTGAGAGAAGGGAGGCAGACCCAAAGATTGGAAGCCAGTCTCCTAAAGCAGCATCAGTCTTCGCACTTGTGATAAGAGGGGGGGGGGGGGGGGGGGATAATACCCAGGATCGACGTTATTCGGGTCCTGGGCATGTTTGTCGAATTCAACGGCGCGAACGTAACGGCTCTCCGCAAAATAATCGCAAAGACGGACAACGCTTTCCGCCTCGTTCGAAGAATCGCAAACCGGCACCGAGGCATGAAGGAAAACAATCTCCTTTGGCTGATCAATGCCTTCATACTATGCCACCTCACGTACACGATTTCTATGCACAACTGGCTCAGAGCGGAGCGAGACAAGCTCAGCGCTCTCATCCGCAAAGTAGTCAAGAGCGCTCTCGGGCTACCCATCAGGACCCATACCGAGGATCTCCTGAAGCTGGGAGTACATAACACCGCCGAGGAGATTGCCGAAACCCAAGAACGCGCGCAACTCATTCGCCTGACCACCACAGCGGCAGGTAAACGCATCCTCGAAGAGCTGGGTTAACCACCCTGCGGGATTCCCGATGGTCAGTACCCCGATCCCTAGGTGCATTCGAGACATGTTCGAAGTGGCCCCTGTGCCCCGAAACGTCCACCCCGTCCACGACGAGGGCAGACGCAAGGCCAGAGCAGCAGTCATGCTCAAACAGATCAAGCAACAAGACATTATATAGAGCAAGCTTCGTCGACGCCGCGGAGTACAGCGACGGGAAGACCTTTGCCGTCGTTGTGGTAGACTCCAGCGGCAA